>NC_134277.1:65198689-65218689 GCF_949628215.1 Phalacrocorax aristotelis | reverse complement strand
AACAGCATGCAAAGTTTATTATCAAAAGCCTATCATAGAGAATTATTGTCTTTGCTAGCCTGATCTCACAGTCTTGACAAACTCCCCTTTCTTGCAACAACATCTAATACTTTGCATTTCATTCAACACCCATTTTTTCCCCAGAATATTTAGTAACTACAACTTATACTGAATTATGGAGCATGTCTAGTGCCCAACCAAGCCACCTAGATCTGGGGGATCTTTTAGAGATGGATAAGTTTTACCCATCTATCCCAGTCTGCAAATCAGTACAGCAGGTGGTTTGTGGCCAACGCATGACTCATATGGCCTAAATGACCCCTGTTACTTTACCAGCTACTTTGTAAGAGCAGAAGAAAGGCTGAGCATAATGTTTCCTGCACTCTAAACATTGGGAAGGCCACAGCCTTGCAACGGCAAGTGGTAATCCCTTCCTTGCAGAGAGGAATCTATCCAAAACCTGCTTCTCAGGTTGCCCCCCACAGACATGACCCCTGTCCTCTGCTGATGGGCATCCCTCAAAGAAAAATACCAATAGGGTAGGATTTTCCTCAAAACCAGGAGTGCAATATCACTTTTACTCTAGTTTTGGAAACTGTACTGAAGTGCAGTGGTAAGGTGGAAAAGGAGAAATGCCTGGAACTGAGTTTATTTCATGGAACAGAGAGGCTGGAGAGCAGCTCTGCAGAGAGGGACCTGGGGCTTCTTGTCGACGGCAAGTTGAACCTGAGCCAACAGTGCGCCCTGGCAGCCAAGAGGGCCAACCGAGACCTAGGGTGCATCATGCACTGCATTGCAGCCAGTCGAGGGAGATGATTGTCCTGCTCTACTCTGTGCTGGTGCCACCTTACCTTGAGTACTGTGTTTAGATTTGTGCGCCATAGGATGTTAGGGATACAAAGCTACTAGAGAGTGTCCAGAGGAGGGCCACAAAGTTGGTGAAGGGTTTAGAGGGGAAAACATGAGGACCAGCTAAAGGCCCTTGGCTTGTTCAGCCTCGAGAAGAGAAGACTAAGGGGAGATCTCATCATGGTCTACAGCTTCCTCACTAGGGGAGGAGGAGGGGCAGGTGCTGATTTCTTCTCTCTGGTGACCAATGACAGGACCTGAGGGAATGGCAGGGGAGGTATAGGTTGGATATTAGGAAAAGTTTCTTTACCCAGAGGGTCGTGGAGCACTGGAACAGGCTCCCTGGGGAGGCAGTAACGGCACCAAGCCTAACCCTTTTCTAGAAGTACTTGGACAATGCCCTCAGAGATATGCTGTGAATATGGAGTTGCCCTGTGCAGGGAATGGAGTAGGACTTGATGGTCCTTATGGGTCCCTTCCAACTCAGGACATTCTATGATTCTACGAGTCTTTTCTAGTTTTATCACTCAGGGGTCAGCTGAGAGATGCAATGGAAAATGTGCTCTGGTAATAAGTTTCTTCCCTGACATCTTGTTTCTCAGCCCAGCAGAAAAATTTACCTGATAGATATGTTGCAGAACAGAGTACCCCTGGAAGCATGAATCTATGTATACGTGCAGTGCTCAACTCTAACTCAACACTAAGGAAGGTGATATGAGAGTCAGTGTGGATAGGTTTTTGAAAAAATGGTTCAATTCTCATCATCGGTCAAAAAGGCAGAGACAACTGCAGGAAATTTTTGGGAGAAGAGTGGAGCTAAACCATAAATGTCTTATGTCACTGTGTTGACTAACACTGCCCATTCAAAATGGATATAGTAGAATTAGAGAACAGACCTGGAAAGATGACGGGGGTGATAAAAGTTCTGGAGACTAGAATAAAACTCTCCAGTTTGGAAAAGACTTGTTGGGACAAGGAAGATATTAAAGATCTACAATAGGGGAAGGTTTTTTAGCATTTATCAAAAAATAGGTGAGTCAAAGAAATGGTCAAGCAGATGATCTTCAGAGAACCAAAACATTTCAGAAAACTGCAAAACTAAATTGCAGCATTCATTCATTATGTTCTGAAGATCAATATATAACTGAGATTAAACCATTCAGTGAATAATATGTCCATCATGTCTTAAATAAAAAACAATCTATATAAAATAAAGCTTTTCTGTAACAGAATAATATGTGAGTCTTTGAACATAATAGCTTAGTTTTCTCATAAGGATCATATTAATGAAATAACATCTGTAGCATGTGCACGAGTTTTGTTTTAAAATACTAACACACTAGAAAATAAGGATGTTTTATCATAAGGTTTCCTTGCTGATATCTGCCTGTGTTTTCCCAGATAACAACAAAATTAGTGGCTGACAGTATTATATATAACAGAAAGCAATTTAGCTATAATATTTACCAATAAAATGATAACATCCATTATATTAAGTGTAAAGTCTATAACCAGTGGGCAGTATAGTATATGAAAGCATATCTAAGTTAAGCAGTTGAGTGGTAAAAGCAACATGCTTCAAATTCAGTTAGAAAATGAGCTATTTGCCTAAGCAATTTTTGTCTATATTTGATGTTCATTATGCTTTTCTGAAGTCAAGGAAATTGCAAATATAACAACAAACTTTTAGTTTCCTTATTATAATACCAGTACATTAATCAGCAATATCAGTAGTCAAAAGTATTGAAATGCCATTTTTAATGTGTCGACATATCCCAGTTCCTCTAAAAGTGTTAAGAGCCGTCACGGAACTGTTTAAAAGTACAAGCTTAATCATAGATTAGGCTATTAACTAGTCTCACTAATCTTGTGGTAGCAGGAGGGTGAACTAGGAGCGAACAAATGGACAAAGCATCTGACCTGGTGTGGCCATTCTTATGCATCATATACATTCTGACCACTGGATTACGGTTCACTCCCAGCTGTCTGCACATGCATGCAGTTACCAGCCCTGCACAGGTGAGAGCTCCTACTCTTCTCCTAACATGAATTCCTGGTTGTGTGCGCAGATGTGCATGTGTGCAGAAGCGCCTAAACCTAGAGCTTGGATATGGGGTACTGCTTCTTCTTACCTGTTTTACCTGAACTTGAATATAATTTTATCAGCCTTGCCAGACTTTAGCTTTGTGACCTTATTTTTGATAAACTGATGCAAGGTACAGAGGTTGTGTGCCTATGGTAGTTATTTAGATGTCTGCACGATAGTTGGCATTTTTGCAATAACTTCATGGGACTAATGTTAATTTGAAAAGCTCTTTCTGAGTTTGGTGTCTTTTTTTGTTTGGTTGGTGCTTTTGTTTGGTGGGTATTTTTTAACTATAGCTTTGTATTTTAATACCCAGTACTAGCATAAGGGTAGGTTAATATTAAAAAAGTTACACAGCTTTGAAAACTGGCAGGTTTTCTATCCATTGGGAAAGACTCATCCCTGTAGTCAGTTTCTTATTATAGTTGATGAATGATGACATTGTGACTGCTTATGTGCTAACAGTATTAACTATTACAAAAAGGTAGTAATAATTGTGATTTAGCCTAAAGACTTTACTAGAGTTGTAAATCCTCAAAATGTCAAGATGTTTATACTTAAGTCAGTCACATTTCACAAAGCAGTCAATGTCAAGCTGACACTGTGAAATTTCAGGGACTTTCTGTAAAACTGTGTGTAATTTTTTAGCAGTGGCTTTATCGAATCACAGTATTAGACCTATTTTAAGGTAAGAATGCTGTATTTTTAATTTGTGCATTTTGAAACTCAAACGGAATTGTCTGCAATGAATAATCAGAATTTCCCTGCATTGGCTTTATTTGGGGGTGATTGTTTTTCAACTGCATATGGGACACTGAGGCTGTGCCTGAATAGGAAGCTGCTGGGTTGCTGCCTGTGCAACCCATGTTCCCTGGCAGGCACCCTCTTTCCCTCCTTTCCACACTCCTGCTTTGGAGCCCAGGGGAAGCACAAAAGGAAATCCGGAGGGTATATTGAGCAGCAGGGGAGGAGCACCCTGGGGAAGCTGCAGCAAACTCCTGTGGCACCTTAAAGACAGGACAAGAAGAAGATGTGCGTCTTTGGCACTTGCTCACCTCCCCAGGATGGGTGGAGCAGTCAGTGACCCCTAAAAAGTTATTGGTCTCGAGCCTGTAAGATGTAAAATCTTGTAATGCCCAGCATTTCCTGAATATCATGTCCTGCAGTGAGAAAGAGGGAAATAATTTCTGCCATTAGAAGACTGATTGGGTTTTAAGGCTAAATGAATAAAAGTACAAATCCTATAATTTAGGTCCTGAATTTCTATTATGGGATCTATTATGGCACATGTGGAGTTTAAAAAAGTTAATGGTGTAACACATCATGGTGAATCTCAAGACACACTACAAATTTCCTGTCTGTTTTCACTGAGAACTCTCTCTAATTTGTAGTGTAAAAGTAGGTGACATGTTGGTATGCATAAATGTACATAAATGTGATGTGCACTTTCATCTGTCATGACAAGACAATTCTCCAAACTAACTGCATATGAACTAATTATTCCTTCAATTTGAGAGTTTTTTGTGAAGCCTGGACTAGTGCAAGCAGTCAAGCTATGAATCAGGAAACATAGCTATGATGTTGTCGTTGTTTAGGCCCACTCAGCAACCAAACACTACCCAGCTGCTCGCTCACTCCCCCCCTGGTGGGATGGGGGAGAGAATTAGAAGAGTAAAAGTGAGGCAACTCATGGTTTGAGATAAAGACAGTTTAATAGGTAAAGCAAAAGCTGTGCACGGGAGCAAAGCAAAACAAGGAATTCATTCACTATTTCCCATGGGCAGGCAGGTGTTCAGCCATCTCCAGGAAAGCAGGGCACCATCACGCGTAACAGTTACTTAGGAAGACAAACACCATCACTCCAAATGTCCCCCCCTTCCTCCCCCTTCCTCCTTCTTCCCCCAGCTTTATATACTGAGCATGACATCGTATGGTATGAGATATCCCTTTGGTCAGTTTGGGTCAGCTGTCGTGGCTGTGCCCCCTCCCAGCTTCTTGTGCGCCCGGCAGAGCACGGGGAGCTGAAAAAGTCCTTGACCAGTGTAAGTGCTACTTAGCAACAACTAAAACATCTCTGCATTATCACCACTGTTTCCAGCAAAAATCCAAAACACAGCCCCATACTAGCTACTACTACGAAGTTTAACTCTGTCCCAGCTGAAACCAGGACAGATGTATATATGAGCATAACAAGTTGTGAGATCTTAGTTTTAGTCATTCAGAGCTGAGCTGACCAGTGTGCATGGTGTGACTGAAGGCCTGAGTAGCATTTGAATACAGCAATTAAAGAACAGAATTAGAGGCAGCATTTGCCTGTGTCTCTAAGACCACTGAATTAAAAAAAAAAAAAATTGCTTTAACATGCTGTTTAAAGTATGTCTGAAACAGTGCCACAGAATCCAATTTGTTAGGAAGTTGTCGCTACTGGATGCCAAAGAACTAATATGCATACAACGTGAGGATGAAAACAAAACCAAATGACAGCATTATTGGAGATTAAAACCAAATCCCATAATTTAATAAGATCCATAAATGGTCCTGGTGACTATAAACAATACTTTAGATGACAGAATTATTTGAATATTCAAGTATTTTCCAGCTGCCTTAACAACAACAGTATTTATAGGATGCCAAATTCTATTTCTTATTATGGTTGAAACAGTAGATTGAATTATAGACACTGAGTGTCTCCAGTTCAGTTACAAGCCAAATTTTCTCATGGTTTTAATATGAAATTTATTTTCAAGCAAATTTCACACTGAGCTTCTGAGTTCTTTCAGCTCTTCAGTGTAAACAAGCACAGGATATTAACTTTAACAGCAAAAAGCCTCAGCACTGAAGTTTGCTCAGTAAGAATATGAGCATTTCTACCAAAACCAAGAGGTCTGCACTGCTGTATAGGAACTACAGATGCTGTGTCAGTGTAAGGGTTCAAAAGCAAATCCTGGGTCTTGTGCAGGTTGTAACAATGATACTGCTGCTTTTCTTCGGTGTTTATTCATAGCTGTATAATGCTTATCAGTTCATGCACTCTCACAATAATTTCAAATAATTTCAGGACTTTGTAGATGAAGATATGCAAGTGCTGGATACAAATACTGGATCAGTGACACGTATGCTTTTTATTTTTTGCCTTTATCCTCTTTTCTTCCATTTTTTACGCTTGAGAAGACCAGGTCATCCACCACTGATGCATGGCCAGAATTTTTATACGTTTTCTATTTAGCCCCCACTCTTTTAGTGCCAATAATTCACTACCTTCTGGAGTAAGGAAAGGTAAATCTTCCATTTCTCCAGACCTTTTTAAGCTTTATCATCCTAAAACTGAGATGTGCCTGCTCAAGTCCATTGCACTCTTCTCTCTGAGCAACTCAGTGGACGTGTGTCTGTCTCCCCTTTCTGGTTGTTTCTCCCTGCAGCAGCAGAAACAGGCAAAACGTGGCTGTATAACAGATGTTGCTGTGTCACCTCCTCCCAGTGGTATCCCCTAGGTGCAGAGGCAGCTGCAGGGACTCTGCAGTACCTTGTCCAGGCTGTTCACATGCAAAAGCAGCATAAGAGGTGTTGAGTGTGAAGTTATGTTGCTTGCAGCAGGTATTTATCCATGGATTGCTCATTGCAAATAGGCACACTCAAAAAGCACTGAACTTTTAGGCAGAGAAAACTACTAGTATTTACAATAAATTATTTTAAGCTGTTCCCACCTATTTTTCTTTCTTCCAGCTGACATTGGTCCACTAGAGTTGCCCTGTTACATAAAAGAGTTATGAATTTTGGAGAATTTCAGCAATAACATTTGTGGGAATCCACTCCTGATGCAAAAATTAACCCTAGCTGGTCAGATCTTTCACTGAGAAACTGGTTCCTGTGGACTGGAGGTCAGATTGCCACATCTAATTTTCTCTTTTAAATTAGCATATTATGAATGTGTTAAAAGTCTGTATTAAATAACCTTAAATTCTTCAGTTCTGATAAAAGACTTTGTGCCTTAGCAATAGCAGGCATTACTAAGTATCCAGGCAATAAAGCACAGTGAAATCACAGATATAAAGGAATCCTGCCCCCAAATTAAAAGCTATCTTAAAAACAGAAAGAAAAAAATCCAGATTTATTGCACAATTCACAAAAATATATTTCCTCACAGTTCAGTGATAATTCTTGGCTACCACAGTCGTCAATACCAGGTTTATAATAAAACATCTGGGGAACACATGCAGAAATAAACTTATTCAAACAGAAAGAGAGTAATCTGTGAACATACCCTGTCCTCCAATTCCATAACAATTTGATTTGTGGTATCATTTTATTTCTTGCTTGCTTGCTTTCTTTTGCACTGCTGGAAGTTGGCTCAGAAGCACAGAGCTGGGACAGAGGTCAAAGATCACATTTCTTTCCATACTGAAAATATTTTGTAGCTGGAATTGAGTGAAAAAATTTACAAAATGCAAGGTTAGGATTTTCTCAGTATGTCAATGATGATCTTTTTTATTAAGAACTTAATTTATTTAAATAAACTTAATTACAGTGACAAGTGTTGCTATTTTATTATGTATAAACTGAGATTTGAAAGAGTCTTTAAAATATTGTCAGGTTGAAGCCATAGCAGATTATTTATTTTGGCTTTGTTTTTGTTTTTGTTTTGTTGCAAATCTGCAAATCTGGAGCAGAATGTAGTGATGAAACTTAGGTTTCCTCATAACTGGGGAAGTAAAAAAATCCCAAAAAGGTTGTTTAGTCTCTTTGGATGATATGATGGTAATAGCAGAGTTATTAACTTGTTCAGATATTAACTAAAACCAATCTTTTTTATTTAACCAAGATAGAATACTAAAAGAGAGGCTTTTTATAATTGGCAAAAGTTTCTGCAAGATTGCTTAATAATATTCTTTTTTAGTCAGATGTGCATAAAAACCATGTGAGGACTAATTCTCTATCTTCCTTTTCTTTTACTGACAGAACAGTAGCATTAGGGTATGACAGCCAACACGTGTATTTGACGCTGCTGTAAACTCTTGCCTTCCCCTCACAGCTGTTTCTGTAAACATGTGTGAATAGCCGTTGTCCTGTGCCTTGTGCTGAGCAAGCCTTGCTTTTCTTGGAGACTGGCCAGCGGCTAATGGGAAGGCAGTGTGTGTGCATGCGTGTACGCTGTGCGCCCCCAGCTAACCCCAAGGCTACAGCCGATGGCCGCGCACCTTTCCCTTCTGGCGTCCGGGGAGCTATCGAATTCTCCTCCTGCAAGGCAAGATATCATTCAGTATTTTCAGTGGGTGGATTAAGCCACACGGGCATCACAGATACAGGGCATTTGGGAGTGTTATCATAATGTTGAAGCCAATGTCCTGTAGCGTGTGGACCCAGAAAAGTTTCACTTGCCTGGAATTCCTCTCAAAATCCTGAATGGGGCAAGGGGGGAAATCCATTTGTTCCATCTAGTTTACATTGCTGATTCTGCTTTCCCCCCATTACTGCAACTTTATAGAAAGAAATGCTGCAAAAAAAAAAAAAGGCTAATTTAAGAACAAATCCACCCTAAAAAGTAAAAATCAATCTCTCTCTTCACACAGAAAGCCCAAGGGAATAGAATGCCAGGAATCATGGGTATTTTGCTGCTAGTTTTTGACATATGTTCTGATGAAAAAGATCAATGGTTTTCTCTTGGGGATAAAAGATTGGAAGGTCCGAATAGCCAGAAGTTTGTGTGTCTATTTATCTAATGGCAAACAGTACAGAAGTCAGCAATGAGCACCTTTTCCTTGACAACAAGTGACAAGTAGGCCATTGTACCACAGTGCTACCATTGTTTAACTCCTTCTGCAGGTAATTTATAGAAGGCAGAACAAAAGCACAGAATAATATACTTTCTGCTGAGTCAACCCAAATTTGACCCAGGAAGCTCTAATTAAATACCTTTTTTGAAGTCCTAATGAGTAATTGAATCGTTTTGGTGATAGAAAATGTGCTCCTAGGTCCAAATAGACTGGGTGTTTTATTTGTCATCCTTGGCCTTTGTTCCTTTTCCTCTTCTTACTCATTAATCCTTTGCAGAAATTATATGAGAATGCCAAAAATCTATCCATTTTTTGCTTGCCACATAGAAGCAATGAACAAATCAAGGCACTGTCACTTGTTGAAGCAGTGACTGTGAAAGGTCTGACGTAGTGGGTAGTCCTTTTCCTTGTACATGATTGGGTGGTTTTAAGAGTACTTTCTATACCAACACTTTCATCTGTTATAACAATTATTCATTCAAATGGCTCTGAAATTTGCTTTTCAAACATGGTCAAATCAGTGAGTAGCTAAAAATATCTGAATAAATTAAAGGAGACTTGTCTTTTGACACAAGGAATCAAATTTATGGTAGGGATTTTGAACAGCAGAAAGATCTGCAAAGCAAATAATCTCTGTAATATTTATTGCAGTCAAACTGTGTCCCCAGCCCCATATTCTGTTTGTGAGAGCATTACCATAACTATCACCTGAAACTGTCTAGTGGTGAGATTTAAAACTTAAACATATTAATGACCCATACAAATTTTGAAAGGAAAAAAAAAAAAAGTCCATGCAATACTTGGCATCTGTTACTAGAACTACCTTTGTGTATTGGGTTTGCGTGGCAAGGTTTTGGTAGTGGGGCATGCTTATTCTGTGAGAAGCTGCTAGAAGTTTCCCCTATGTCCAATAGAACCAGGGCCAGCTGGTTCCAAGACAAATCTGTCACTGGCTAAGGCCAAGCCCATCAGCAACAGTGGTAGCATATCAGTGGTAACATATTTAAGATGGGGAAAAAACCCCTGCGCAACAGCAATTGCATCCCGAGAGAGGAGTGAGAACATGTGAAAGAAACAACTCTGCAGTCACCAATGTCAGTGAAGAAGGAAGGGGAGGAGGTGCTCCAGGCACCGGACCAGACGTTCGCCTGCAGCCTGTGGTGAAGACCACGGTGAGGCAGGCTGTGCCCCTGCAGCTCATGGAGGTAACAGTGCAGCAGATACCCACCTGCAGCCCATGGAGGACCCCACGCCAGAGCAGATGGATGCCCAAAGGAGGCTGTGAGCCCATGGGAAGCCCATGCTGGAGCAGGGTCCTGGCAGGGCCTGCAGACCCATGAAGAGAGGAGCCCACACTGCATTATGTTTGCTGGCAGGACTTGAGACCTTGTGGAGGACCCACACTAGAGCAATCTGTTCCTGAAGGACTGCATCCTGTGGAAGGGGCCCGCACAGGAACAGTTCGTGGGCTGCAGCCGATGGGAAGGACCCACGTTGGAGAAGTTCGTGGAGGACTGTCTCCTGTGGGTGGGACCCCACACTGGAGCAGGGGAAGAGTGTGAGTAGTCCTCCCTGAGGAGGAAGGATTGGAAGAAACAACATGTGATGAACTGACCACAACCCCCATTCCCCATCCCCCTGCACTGCTGGAGGGGAAGTGGTAGAGAAAATCAAGGGTAAAGTTAAGCCTGGGAAAAAGGGGAGGGTGGGAGGAAAGTGTTTTTAAGATTTGGTTCTATTTCTCATTATCCTACTTTGATTTGATTGGTAATAAATTAATTTCCCCAAGTCGAGTCTGTTTTGCCCATGATGTTATCTGCTGAGTGATTTCTCCCTGTCCTTGTCTCACCCCACAAGCCTTTTATTCTATTTTCTCTCACCTGTCCAGCTGAGGAGGGGGAGAAAGAGAGCAGCTTTGGTGGGCACCTGGCATCCAGCCAAAGTGTTATACCTCAACACCAATGACCCATGCACATTGTCATTGCTGCTGCTGTTGACTCCACTCTTTGCCAGTTGCTGGTATAGACACATCCTGTCAACATATTGTTCCTAGGCCAGATCTTCGAGTGTAGCATTGCTCAATGTATCTTATGCTGCTAGCATCTTTTTCTTGGAACCTGGGGCTTTTATGATTATGAATAAGCAAATTCAAGCTAGCCAGTCAGTCTTACTTTTCTTAAATGTTGAGAGAAGATACCAAAAAGCTTTAGGTTCATATCCATGGTATTCAGATCGGCAAACAGTAAGAAAGTTGATTGTGGCTTTCTAAGTCTAATCAAAAGTTACCAGGCTGACTTTTACAGCTACTGAATCTCATTGACATGGGATGACCACAAAAAAAACTTATTGAAAACAGAAATACTGCAACTGCTGGTCACTCCAGGCTTAAAAAGGTCCACCTAAAGCTCATGAGAAGACCTTCTCTTCATTAAGTAGCTGCCCTGCTTTTAAAGTAGATGCAAAAGGAAACTAGCTTACTAGTTGAACAGATCTGCTCTGCTAACTACTGCATGGTAAATAGGACTGATTGAGGAGGTTTACCTTAAAGCTGTGATACTCTGGTGGTGAATCAGCCCATTTTCACCGAGTGAGCTGTTTTAAACTTGCTATCATGTCCTCCCTTTCAGTGTGGTAAATGACAATCACACAACTTTGCATAGAAATTAAAATAATTTTATAGCCTTCAGTATACCATAGGCACTGGCTGCTACTATGCAGTACTTCCATTTCATTAAGCAGTTGTCACAAACAAGGATAGGAAACAAGGCAGAGCCTACAGATTAGGAGCCTTTCCTCAAAGCTGGAGTGATCTCCTAAAATAGCATGTTGCTGGTGGTTTTCAACTAACTGAGATATAGGAGAAGATGTCTGCTGAAACTCTCTTTCCAGCCTGCATGGGAGAGGATGAAATGAGTACCTAAAGTTGAAGAGGCTGGCTGTGAAGGACTGAATCCTAGCTGAGGCCTCTAGGCGATTGTACAATGTGTATTAAGGCTAATAGTTGGAGACTGAAAAGGTGCTTCACTGGTCTCATAGACCAGGTCCTATTTTTTGTAAATAAAAAAAAATTATTTTTATTTATAATTTTGTGTAAGTTATATAAGTAAAAACATGAGTGAGGAAAGCAAACTACAAAATGGGAATGGATTGAGGAAATAGGAAAGTTACAGCAATTTAGCAGGTTGTGCCGAATACAAAAGGTAGAAAGGGAGAAGCAAATTTCATTTTTTGGTCCTCCCAAAAGGGAAATAGAACTTCTGCAAGGAGGCAATGGTGCTTTCTGTGTAGGCTGGAGGGCAACACAGGGCCTCTCACTCTGCTGCTGACCTGCTGGAGATTTGCAGGGGGTTTAGTCAAAGGAGAAGGAAGCTGAAAGGGGTGAAGCTCTCACTTCACCTTCAGCACTCCTGACCTGTGTGAAAGGATTCAGCCCCCTGCCTTCCTTTCCTCCTGTGAGGCTATTTTATAATCCAAGAATTACATCGCTCCAGAATGGAGTGATCCTAATCAGGACATTAAAAACATGGGTTCTCATTGAACCCTCAGACACAGTCTGGCACCTAAACTAGTTATTTAATGGATGTGCATAGCTCAGAAAAGGTTTGGGGCTCTACAATTCTGACTACAGTGGCTGTACCCAGAAGAATTGCAATTCTAAAAATTATGTTTAATATAAATGAGAAATAATCTACCCAGACACAAGGCTGATATGGAACATTTCCTTTACAGGATATACTTGAAATTTATACCATGTTTATTTTATCTCTCTTCAGCAATAAAAAGTTTCATTAAATGAAAACATCCCTTCCCCTCTTGCAAAATATAATTACTTGAGACATAGATACTAGGACCTGTGCACATTTTATTGAATTAACTTCAAAAGAGTCAAAAGGGAACACTCATTGATAAATCAAGTCCCCACCTTGATAAATTTGGAAAACACTAGCATCCATAAGTAGTGAAATTCTCATTATCACTTCCAGTAAGATAATACATTGTATCTAAACCAGTGAATTGGCCATTCATTGTATACGCTACATTCACCATGAGAGTGGATGCAGATGGAAGAGCCTCAGTTCTAGATCAGAGCCATGCAAGTACTGAAATTGCTTATCTTGCATATTTTATTTGTTTGATCCCCTGAAGCTGTTTGACCTTCCATCTCATTCTGTGGTGGGAACCTTTTTCTCTCTGTTACCTTAGCAATCTGCATTTTCTGATTTGAATAACAATGTCAGCTCAGCATTGTGAGAAATTGGATACAACTATTCACTTCTGCACTATAAACTCTTTTCCTATGATTCACACAAAAATGTGATAATCTGTTTTAGTCAGTGGTAGGAATATATCATCAAACCTGGGAAAACATAAAAGAGCAAATAGATGACAATCTAGCCTTTAGCTCATTTTTATGGAGATGGAAGTGGGCCATAGCAAAGGTCAGATTCAAGGTCAAGATGGAAGCTATTGAAGAAGCTCTGATGGGGCTGGTTCTTCCAGCAGGTCCATTTAATCTAACCAGCTAGGTATATAAAGCGAGTCCTTCAGCTGCTGGCCCAACTAGCCTCTTCACAAAACAATCAACAGACAAACACAAGCAATTTACTGCTGAGATAATTTCAGAGATATGCTACAAAAGGGACAATATAAGTACAGAATTAAACTGAAAAAAATTTGGCTATAAAAATATTATCTAGTTTTCTAGGCAATCACCGTGTTAAATGAATAGCTCCTTATTAAGATTTGTTTATACATCAAATAGTAATTTAATATCTTGTTAGGTCAGAGTTTTAATTATTATCTTTTTAAACTTTATATATGCTTCATAATTAGATTTGTAGGTGTTTAATTTTATCCAGCAACTTAAGATGGTACAAATTAATTGCAGACTGCTAATCCAGTAGTGATTGGAGCCAGGATTTTTTTACACTACCTGTTTTACTACATTAATGGTCAAATCCTGCTGTTACCAAAATTAATAGGAAGATCTCCCACTGATTTCAGTGAATTCAGGTTGTAGCCCAAATTGTAAATAGTAGCTACTCAGTTTTCCTCTAAATAAGGCAATGTAGCGAATTGTAGAGCAACTTAGTGACAAAAATCTCATTCAATAACAGTACGCTCTGCTGTGTTTATATATTATAACTTCAAATTCTGACTTCTAGGAATAAAGCAGTCAAGCTGTTTTTCTTAACTGAAATAGAGGGGAAACAAGTTATTCAAAATGTTGCAGTTTAATCTAGTCAAGGTCATGTTTCACTGTGTGAAAATAAGTGTTTAAAACAACTCATGCTGTATTAAAACAAGAAGGTAAGTTATAATGAAGGTATTATTTCAAGTTGAAGGCTAGTAATGCTGCAGATGTTATTCAGGTAAGCTCAATAACTGTAACAGTGCTCTACAGTGCCACTATAATTAATATTCTATTGGTATTTCCAAACTTTTTTTGAGATTTAGTATATGGTTGTTCAAAATTTGACCAAGATGTTATTTTGCGCCTGTATTTTCGAAACCAATATGTTCATTGAATTTTTAAAGTAGTTTAAATCCATCATTTATGATTAGATGGGAGCAAGTGTTCCTGAAATTCTGAGTAATTTTTTTAAGCTATTTAATTTATTTTCTCTTCCTATTCTTCATCTAACCCTGCATTTGAGTAATGCCTGTGTATGAACTTCCAACGAAATAAGGAGTGGCTTTGTATCATTTCCCCTGCTATGAAAGCTAAATAAGCAATCATCAGGCATTCCTTTTCCTACTGTCAGGTCTAGGACAAATGCTTACTTTTCAGACAACTTTTTTTTTTTCCCCACAAACACTTATTTCTTTTTCTCTGTAGTTCATATGGACAGTTTCCTGTGTATGGCCTAAGTGCAGTAGGTTATTTCTAGTTTTTCTTTGGACTAATATTATGTGTCATTACTGAGAATATTTAAATGACAACTTCAGTGGATTCAAATGGTGGAGTTTTATGGTTGTTTCCTAAACTTAAAGCTGAATGTATACTCTGCAGGATGCAAGTATTCTGTTTTGTGTTATATAGGTTCAAATACTATCCTCATTTAGGTGTATCTAAGCTCCCTCCAGTAGTGCATTAAGCAATCTGACTTAACATCTATCACATGTAGTTCAGGCGCTCTCTCATCTCCACCCCAGGGAGAGAACTCTGTGCCTAGTGGCATGTTTTGTTTTTATTTTAAATGTCCAAGGGAAGTGGGTAGCGTTAATGGCATCAGACATCCATTTCCTTGCAATTAGCTGTCTGTGTTGTCACAATGCCCCTGCTGCCTTTAAATGCTGTGGGCGAGGAAAGAGAGAGAGAAAGAGAGCATGTTCATCAAATTTCATTCCAGTCCAATTTGAAACCCCCCCCTTTTTTTTTAATTTAGAGATATACTCTAGAGCTGCATGTAACATGTAATAATTTTTTTTCACTTTTTAGACAAAACTTTTTACCCACAAAAAGCAGATCCATGTTGCCTGGGATATTCTGCAAATTCATGTTGAATTATTTTGGAGTTTTTAAAAGATTGCCAAAGAATAGACTTTATATTTTCAATAGAATGTGTTTATATTTTAAACAACAGTGTTGTAAGGCAGGAGAAAACAGTGTGACTCCTGCAATTTACTTCTGTGTCAAGCCTGTATGCAGCCCAACAGATGTTTTTATGAAAGGGTGCAGCAGGAGAGCAGCATCTCCCAGCTGATTGAGCCACAGCCATTTCAGAGTCACGTAGATTCAGTGGGGTTTGGCTCAGGCATGCAGAGGTTCCCCTTTTTGCAGTGAATTTGATGGGCTTCAGAGCTACCTCTTTCTGCTGTCTTCCTTCAGTAACGCTTTTGTCCATAGTATAATTAACTAAAGACTCTTGTAGATGTTTCAGATTTTATTTCGTTGCCATATTCATTTTCTCATTGCTTCAACGTACATTTTTACCTTCTGAGCTTGTAGCTCTGGCTTTTGTCAGAGCTTGTGTCTCAAATAGGCACAGGCAATTTAACCTACAGAGCTGCCAGGAAGTCTCAGCAATGTACTGGTCTCATTCTTCTAGGTGCAGAGCGTTTTCTGACACCTACTGAGGGCTCTCCATTGCCAAAGAGCTCAGATGTGCAGCGAGCACTCTTCAACAGCCTGGCAGTTTCTAACAGGATTAAGTCCTTGGCAGTGTTTTTGTACAGATATCTTTTCTTCTTTATTTCTTGATTATATGGAAGTTCTTTATAAAAAGCATTTTGATTGCACCAAAGTGTAGCTATTATAATTGTACACAAGAACTGGGGGGGCAGCATATAATGATAGATATTTTTCATCATGGATGAGCTGCAATCATCGCAGTATGCATTTCCTCTCAGCCATACAGCATGGGGAAGCTCGCTGTGTAAATTCTGAGACGGTATATTAAAAGGAAATATTTAGGGATGTAGCAGTCGATGAAAAATAAATTGGAAGTATGCTGAGTTAACGAGGGTGTGACTCTCAGCTCTTGTGAGACATGCTTTCAAAGAAAGCTGTCACCAAACAACCTTCCAGCCAGAAATTTAAATACAGGTTTATTGTCTGTGGTGGTGCGAACAAAGGCTGTGTTTAAACTGGGACCCTGAGTACATCTAAGTTTCTGGGTCTCCCTATCCCTCCTAGCTGTGTCCCAAGCTAGTATTGAGGAGGCTTTAGAGTAGTATCCACTTGCCTGTGGTCTCTTTGAAGTAGATTCCAGATGCACAGGTGAGAGAAGAGGTGCAATGTCTTTTCTGGCCAGCCTCTTGTGGCCCAGACAGTGCAGGGATTCAAATGCTTCGACATCTCAGTACTGGTCTTTTAAATGAGGCCAGAGGTGCCCATCAGGTCCTCTGTGCTTCACGTTCTGTGGAGCTGCCCTGTGGCAGCTCCTTGCATTAGCCTGCTTAAATGTCCGGTTCTGGCTCCCTAACTCCTGATGCTACATGTTTCAGAGAGTAGGAAGAGAACACTGGTTTTCCCTCTTGTAAATGAAATGGAACAGGGAAGGCAAGGGTTTCCACAGCTTGGACAGGACATGAAGGCTAGGAAAGACTTGGTACAGACCTCTTTAACTGAGTTATTCCCTGGTTCTGGCATGCTTTGGGCATTGCGTGTTTTGGCAATATTACATGCAGCCTCAGGAGGGGCAGTGCTGAGCTGCAAGATTCAAAAGATTAACCTTCCTACTCTTAAGGTGCCCACTACAGGTGACCAGTATACCAGGACCACAGCAGTACAGCAATTTTAAGTGGACACATGAATCCTGAATTACTTGGCACCAAGAAAACTATTATTTTGTCAAAGCTGCTGACATGCTCAGGTCCATAGTGTTGTGTGTGCCCTGGCCCTGCCTGAACTGCTGTTCCTCTGCCTCTGCTCATCCACTGTTCTTCCTTTTGAAAGCGGGTAGAGCAGCTTGGGTGGCATCTCCCATCCAGCCACGGGGAGGTAGGATGACTCCTGTCTCACCAGGAGTTAGTCTTCCCTGTTCTGCCTGGCAAAACCTGAAGCAGGACAACTGTGCTCCCATCTTGGGGTTCCTGGCACATAATACTGGAAATTTTAGTGGTGCTAGAGGCAGGAGTAAGAAGGATTGCTAGTTCTCTGTTCCCTCCCTGGTCTAGACCTTGGCTCACTCTCTGAGGTACAACTCATTAAGAAGTTGCAGATTTCAGAAAAAGGGTCAGGTTGCCTCCTGGACTACTTGCTCCAGAGATTACCAGCATCACCATTTTTGTTGGGGGCAGGGAAGAAGGGTTACTTCAGTATTTTGAAAAGTTCAAAAGGTTTCTGGTGGCTGCACCTCTGAACACACACTGAGGTTTAGACACCAAGGAAAGGCAGTCCAAGAAACCCAGCATACTCTGAGGGGAGGTATGCTAATAGGAAATAACAAGCAAGCTTAGAGCCTCCTCTTCCTGAGGTGTTGCTATAAACTTCTCACTAGCCAGAATCCTTCCCTGAAGGTATGCCTCTATCCCCATTCTTCTAAAAGTGGTAAGGGCACTAGCTTTCTCCTCACCACAGGAGGAGAAAAGATAATGATAGAAACCCAACGCAAGGGTTTGATGCATTCTCTATGGCAGGGACCACCAGATTTTGACTTCTTCTCTGGGAATTCAAACAAATAGCCTCCATGTCCCGGAAAAGTTGCCTAAATCCTACAGGATATGTTATACTGCCATTATGTTGCAGGCCATTGCTGAAATCTATTAGATTCACCAGATCAGTAAAGGAGAGCGAAAAGTAGTTCGATATCACTGCTTCACACAGCCCCCCTTTGTTGAAGGGGAGAGGAGTTTATGAACCTCACTGATAGTTTTTCATGCATTCTTATCCAGTGAGTGTCTCTCATAAAATGCATAAACAGGCCAGAAGGTAAAGTAAGAACCTAAGTCTCTCCCAGTTACTAATCAAAGGCTGCTGTTTGAACTTATGGGGTTTTTCCTTTCTTCCTCTTTCATCTCAATACTCTTCAGACATATTCTGTACAGTAGAATACATGCAACAGAAAAGATGGCTGGTGCCCATACCTAGAGGTTGGTATCTAGAACACAAAATATGGATGGGAGGGTTGAGGATTTGAATCATGCAAAGAAGGATTTCACCCCCTGGGTTATTGCTCCAACCACTTCTTTAGAGTAGAAAGAAGGATGTCTCCTTTCCTGCTGTTTTGGAAGAAAGAAAACAACTGCCACTTTATTTTGGGCAGTCTGAACTTGGTGTACGTTAGTCGTGCTCTGGGAGTACCTACCAAACAAACCTACCAGGAAAGAGGGGCAGAGGACCACCTCTTACTCAGAACCTGTCTGGCTCTAGATTGTGTATGCCATGGCTTCCTAAACTGAGACCATTCATTAGGCTTTTAAGTCCTGTTACAGAAGTGGATATGATGTTATGGTAAAAAGTGGTGTGGACTAGTAGCTGTGGAGTGAAACAGTTTGTGCTGAGGACTTCATGTCAGTATTATACACATTTGATGGATTTTTACTTTGGACACAGTCCCATGGGCTGAAATCCTATTTGCATTTAGACTGCATCAGGTGCCCTCCTGGAGCATGTCTTGCAGCTTAGTTTCATCTGAAAGAGGCCTCATTCATGTGCTCAGGGAGTGCTCCAGGATGCAGGCAGATGCATGGTGAGGGGGCAGTCAGGAGATTTGGCTCAAGAGGACATTCCTCATCCAAGCTCAAACACAGATGCACTCTGCGTAAGTACATATATAAACAAGCACTAGTAAAATTTGCAGAAGTACCTAACCAGTGTAAGCATATAATCTGACAAATTCCAACAGCAGTCACACAGCCAATGTGTGCAGGCACTTCTTTAAGCACAGGGATATTTTTGGAAAATCAGGACATAATTTCTCACACATAATTTGTGTTGGAGCCAGATTTTGAACTTGATTCAAGTCTTAATCCAATATCTAAATATAGTCACAAGAACGTCCTGATTTACTTGGTTTCCAGCCTTGAACCTTACAACCTGGGTTTGATCAAGCATCCCAGAAGATTTTGTTCTTTCTTTCCTTATGTCTTTTTTTTTTATTTTTCTTCGCTTCCAGTGAAATTTTGCATTTAGCCTTTTGTCATTTCATGGTTAAATGAATTCTTTAAAAAAGATAAAACATTAGCCTGTATAGTTCTGATTTTTTCCCTATCTCCTTTTCAGCCATTTCTCTGCTGAATTTTCTGATATTGACTCCCTCTTTTTTGACAATGTTGTGTCTAGTAGAGTCCTAAGCTTCCTAATAAGAAATGGAGAACTAGGCTGAAGGATAAGAAGCAGCTTGCAGCTGAGGTTGCAATTGCAAAATTAGATTTTTAGCAATGAGTTGTTTTCTTCAAAGACTGACAAAGAAGGCCTAAATTTGAATTTTGGTGTTTTCAGTACCTTGTGGCTTGGCTTTTAAATAATTTAAATGCATCCAGTCTGATATGTGGGTACATTTTTAATTAAAAATGAAAAAAAGATTTATATTAGTTAATGTTTGGATGTAATTGACTTGATGTATCTAGGTAAGATTCATGCTGATAGTGGTTGTAGGAAAGAAATCAGAAATTTTTTTTGCCATGACAAAAGCTACTCTATTTCTTTGTTTGAATGGGCAAACAAACATTTTTTTTAAATAGAAAAGGTCTGACATCACACTTTGCTCGTGGTAATTTTCAGTTGTGAAGTCCCAATCCTCTTTTCATGACTGGCAAAATAATAATGAGCTATTATAATCAGTAACTTTCCGTAATTGTAATGTAACACTTAGTTTGAGGCATCCAGAACATAGGCCTGGCACTCG
>NC_134277.1:65171189-65193689 GCF_949628215.1 Phalacrocorax aristotelis | reverse complement strand
ATTTCTTTCAAGAGACACAGCAACTCTTTGAAATATGGTAAACTAGGTTAAATATTTTGTAAGTCCCTAAATGTATTTTCAGAAATACCTGGACAATTTTTTCTGACATGTAAGACAAAATGCAAAGAAGCCCAGACCACAAATAAATATGGAAACTACCATATTGGTAAAAACCTCAGGGAATTTGAAGCGCTAATACCTTGGGCACTGCCATAGAGAGTTGCTACTGATGCAAGATAGGCCTGTGACTAGTGCAGTGAATAAAGCTTCTCTGTAACAAAAAGAGGTTCCTAAAAATGGCACTTGCATCTGTTAGTGAGAAAAATAATTAAAAACTCCAGTATGCAGTACAATCTATGAGCTGAGATTGACTTTTCCTGCTAAAGCTTTCAGATTTCAAATATGTTGATCTGCTGTTCCTTTATGTATTCCATTTAGACAAAAAAAAGACTACTTAGATGAGAAGCTTCCATTAATTTGGCCATCAGGTAAGGTATGTTTGGGTATTAGCTGGCATCTCTCAAAAGTAAGCAGACACTTCTGTGGTAGCAGTGCTAAACTAAACTTAGTAAGAAGTTCCTCCTGCATATTCAAATCAACTTGCACCTTAGAAAATGTCTTTAGCAATAAAAACAAACAATAGCTTCACAGGTATTTTCTGTAAATCTGAGCATAAACATTTTCTGTAGTGGTAGGTTCAAGCTTCTTTGGAACCAGTGCTGTGCTCGCTTACGCTGTGACCGTCAACACTAGATGGAGAGTAGAGGAGTGCTCTGTTTTGGGAACTGATTGAAAAACTTCCATCAACCTTAATCAGTTTTGGGTGATGGTATTAGTGCTTTACTGACATATTCTTAGAGCATTCTTTGCTATTTCTGGTCTGGAAAGGTGAGAAGATACTTAAACATTCAACTTGAAAATTATCCTCTTTTCTGTCTGATTTCTCGCAGCACTAATGCAGATGTTGTGGTCCTTGCCCTCCCTCTGTGTTTCCTGGATGTGAGCAGGCTTGAACTTTTACACTGCCCTCAGGGCTACATCACTTCAAGTATGTTGGGTCTGATACTTGAAATATGGAAATATTGTGGGCTACAGCTTGCCTCACATCTCCAGCTCACTTTTTCTACCTTTAAAGTTTCAAATGTGTAAAGCATAATACTAGGTAAATTCCAGGGAATATTTTGCTACAAAATGCATTGCTACGTAAAAACTTTGTGTAGGTCATTTTCTTGATATCAGCAGATGCTGTTGCACAAAGTAGTTTCTTTATAAAGTCTTCCATGGGGTTAATTGCATATGCTGTTCATCGTAAAGTATTTTGATAATAAAATTCTGCTAATAAATCTATAACCAAAACTGAAGCATAACTTTTCATTATACTAATATCATAAATAAACAATACATCCAAAAAAAGTTTTTATATTTTAGTTTCAAACACCTTAGGACAAACAGGCCAAGTTCTAGTGTCACACCATTGACTTTATTGGCATGACCTTTTTTATTCTCTGGTTCAAATGAGGGGAAAATAAGTATCTCCAACATAGCAAGAATGTTTGAAGGCTTGGCTTTTAAAAGCAAGCAAACTTACTTTTACATTTAGGAATTAGATTTTTAATCCTATTTCTGGCATTATCTCAATAAATGATCTAGAGTTTAAAAGATTAAAGAGAATTAAGGATGATGCCCAGTGACCAACAAGAAAAGTCATATACTAATCAACATTTTCAGTTGATGATCTACCTGTATAACCTTTACTACATACAGGAATGGAGGGGGAATTTTCCTTAAATCTATAGCCAAAATCTGTATGTGACCAAATTAAGAGTTTGAGTTAGAGGGTAATTTCTTCTGCCCTTAGAAATTAAAAATGCATATTTTTCTATGCTAACTTTTATCAATAGGTACAATAATTTAAAAAATGTTTTATATTACAAAGGTCTTGCTATCACAATCTCTACTATTAACAACTATGTGCAAAAATCCTAACTTTTGTAATTTTCTAGGGATCTGCAGTGTGTCTTATATTAGGCCACAATTCTGAGGAAAAAAAATTGTTCTGGAGCAGAGCTAATACCTATAAATAACAGTCAATTTAAAACCACTGGGATTTGTTATTGTGCTCTGGTATGACAACACTGTACCAAGATCACATGGTTTTACAGGGGTCAAAGAATAATTTCCAATGACCAGAACTTTTTCTTTGGCAGTTCTCATAGTAGGTTACCTCTACATTTTGTTCACATACCCTTTTCATTTTTTCTTCCTGTCTCTGCATTATGTCAACTTTCATCATCTTCTGGTGGTTTACCATTTAACTCAAGTACAGGCACCAGCGCTCATAGTGCTTAGAGAGAGTCAGCACCTCAAAGAAAGTCTGTTATGGGCTGACTGGGTATTCAGCTAGCTGGGACAGAACCAGCAGCCCTGAAGTTTTGAACTCTTTCTTGGATGACGAGCCTGCTTCTGTTCTCAACAACAGAAATTCATTTATCCCAGGCATTCACCTCTCTTCCTCCCCTGCCATTTGTGGCAAGGTGGAAGCAAATGTCTAGCATACACATTCTTTCCCCAGCTGGATTCAGGTATAAAACTTTCTGACAAGGAATAGCAGTAAAGGGACCAAAGCTAGCTCTGAAGATGAACTTAAGGCCCTTGAAATCTGTAGCATGCCAAGATAGCTTTATAATTTTTTTTGTTTTAATTTAAACTAAAAAAAAAACATAGAAGGATGGGCTGCTGAGATCATCTGTCACACCATCTGTGGTTGCCTAGCAGAATTACTCCAGCCTTGAGCTGGAGGAGCTCCCATTTGCAGCTGAACTGCAGTTGGGGATTTTATTAATACATCTCTCATTTATATAGCACCTTTCACTCTCAAGGATCCCAAAGTACTTGTTAAAGGATAAAGTTGAGGACTGAAGACTGCTAGAGGTGGAGAACTGGGAAAATTTCCTCCCTCCTGACCAGTGGCTTTGAAACTTTTTATTAAAGAAAGCATTTATTGCTGAATTTGTAATTTTCTTCATTCCTCTTAGCGTGGCTCAATGGGAGGTTGTGACCTTCGGGGCCTTGTGCAGCCATGAGCTGATTTGTTCCTGCAGAAACAATTGCAAATATGCTTGTTTTATTTCTATTGTATGTATGACTGACACAATTTGTAGGCATCAGTAATAAATATATATCAGTTATATATACACACACATATATTTATATATATATTTAGAGTACAGAAAATAACAAGAGGAAGAAAAAACTGTGATCAGCTGACATTCAGGAAAATTTAAAAAAACTTAAGACATAAAACATGTGGAGTAATCAGTAGTTTTCAGTCAAATGGCATTTAAATGCTGCACTGATGCATAACCTGCCCTACTGTTCTGCGAGGTGGGAGGACAGGTGATATGTCAGCTGTGCTCTGCCATGTAACTACAGTAGAAGGGCTGAGTTAATGACAGACACAAGAGTTTGGATGAATGTTAACATGCTGCTATTTCCATGCTGAGATGAAGTAGCAGGGCCTGGATTTATCATTAAAAGAGACCCAAGAGGCTCTCACTGAGCCAGCTGCTAGGGCCCTAAAACATATGTCGCACCCTTCAGCTGTTCATCAGTACAAAAGGCTTCCATCTCAAAGCACTTGACCTTGTTAGCCTCAGCGGTGTCAGTGATATTTTCAACAGGAAGACAACAGATCAAGTATGAAGAAGAGAATCTCTTAAGGGAAGTGTGTGCAGTCCCTGGCAAAAAGACTGCAGAAATGTAGCCTGTGGATAATGGCTGCTATTTCTGACATTCGTGATTTGTAAAGTGGGTAGGCTGCTGCTGTTTTTCAAAACAGTGGTAGACAAATGAAAAAGAAATAGCAAGAAAATAAAAATATGTCAGTATCAAATAAATTATCTTACCAGATTCTGAAATTTCCAAGCCTTCTTCCACTTCCCCCCACCCCCCATCAGTCTTTACCTTCTTCTTAACTTCAAGGGAAGTTCAGCTTGAGTAAGGATTGAGTGGGGATTTCTGAAACCAGAATGGATCTTTGTAAGAATTACAACAGTATCACCCTGACATTTACAGGTAGTATTAAATGATGGCAGTACTGTGAGAGTGCTTTAGCAGATGTGATACTGATGCACAGCATTTAGGAACAATACTGCCTCCTTTCAGGTGCACATGGGTTAATTCTACTAGTTCCTTCACTCTCCGCATTTCCGAAAAGCACAGTAAAGCAGTGCTAATCAGATTTTTCCTCAAGGAAGGGAGGCTCCATTTTCCTCCAAGTTTGTATATTCAGGCCCTCCCTGACTATGATTTTGGGAAGATAGTTTGTATGTATGGAATGTGTGTGTGTAAAAGTATATGTTGTTTTTTCTCCCTCTGTAAATAAAAATGTTGTATTTGTTTTCTAGTCTCATTCCGTACTCATACACAGACACATGTAACACTAACCTTTAATGAAAACTTTAGTGAAACATTCCACATTTTACATATCTGCCCTGGAAGGAGGGCGGTAGACAAAGGATACAGAGCATGAGAAGAAAAAAAGCCATGACAGATGTTAGTTAGGTTGCCAGAAGGCACTCAGATACTGTTATGCTGATCACAGTCTGAAACCTGCACTGCATATCATATAACTGAGTTGGACCTTCAGAATCATGAGCTTTTATTAAAAAACAGGAGATTGTAAATACAACTATTTGGGGGATTGTTTTTGCTTGTGTTCCTGTTGTACTTTCTTGTGATTGCATTCTTTATTACTGAAATGATGGAAAGCGGTTTTCCCAGCACCTGGAAAGGGAGCTATACATAAGTGGGAGCCCTGTAAGGACTATGGAGCATACACAGAACTGTTCAGCTCTGAGGTAGGGCCCGATTATTGAGGAAAATTTGTCTGGGTTGCCACCAGCACATATCAAATCCATCCAGGAAAGTGCCAGCTGATGCACAGAGCATCCAATCCCTGTGGGAGCTGCCAGTGCTCTGGCTGGGAATTTGGAGGGAGAGTTTTCTCCTCCCTGGTTCCTGGAACTCCAGTGTGGGAGTGCTGGGAGGGAGGCTTGACCAGGACATCTCTGCATCACAAGAAAGCAAGCTGTAGTGACGACTGTGCTGAGCTGCATCTCTAAAGATGGGATGGGGGTGGGGGGAGGTGCAGGGAAGCGATGGATTGTCCCAAAGAAAGGACCTGCAGAGTTTCCAGGTTGGATTTTTAGGGCTTGGAGGCTCTAAGATGGGACTCTCAAATAAAGCATCCCCTGTGCACTTTGCTTTTGCCTGCTCTGGCATGTATGTTGCAAACACCCATGGGCTGGGTGTGGGCCGGGGCCAGGTGGAGAAGCACACCTGCAAACAGGAGCAGGGGAGGAATAGCTGCGCTGGTGTGCCAAACAGCCTAAGCAGACGGCCTAAGCAGAGGGAGGGCATGGACTCAGCCTCTTGGCTCTTGTATTGTGCATCTCTTGTACACATCTCCCTTCTTGTGAAGAAGAAGGGAAAGCTGCAGGTTACTCAGGCCTGCTTGGTTACATGTCCATCTGATGTGACAAAGTGGTTCAACTGATTAGGAACGAAAGAATGGAAGATGCAGACAGCTGTTTCTAACTGGGCACAGCAGATTAGGTATGTAATCCCTGAGTTGCTGAAAACTTCTTTCAATTACTTGAGCAGAACTGTAGTTCTGCATCTTTGAGGGTGGAGCTGGAGTAATTTGTGAAGTAATGTTGCAGTTTTCATTGTTTCCTAATACAAAATCATGTTATAATGATACTTTAAAAGAATGTGAACATTACTTTGATAGCTAATGAAGAAAGCAGATACAACAATTTTTGGTGGGATAATTTAATGTAACTTCTTTTTTATTTTTTTTTTATTTTGCATACAGAAGTGATTTTCTGATGTGTGAGGTCTGACAAGAAAATCTCCTTAATGGTTCTCACCACAATGAACATTGAAAATAGCTCTTTTTCATAAAATACGATAGGTATTAGATAACAGCTGGTAACTGATAATATGGAAGAGATCAATTCTGCAAGCTGCAGAGCACCTGCATTTCTCACTGACTTTGATAAAAGTTGGAAGTACTTAGTGTTTCAGAAGATGTTTCCAGTACCCTCCAGGATTAAGCTTACCAAGGAATTTGTTTCTTGAACTGTAATTTAGTTATTGTTATGTTAATGTCTCTATCTTTTGATGCAAAGTAGCTACAGGAGGGGGAAAAGTATCTTGAGTGAAGATCACTTTGCCAGTGATTAAAATACTTTATGGCATCACTGTGAGTACTGTACAACAGTGAATATATTGCATCAATAAATTAAAATTGTACCTCAGATATACATGCTGCAGCAGTAGTGTTCTTAAATCTAACATAAAGAAGTTTGTTTAAAAAATTTTTATAGTATGAGAAAATTCAGTCTAAAGCCACTTACAGTTATTGCTTCTAGTAGTAAAGTATCCCTATTTTGCTGATAGATTGTGAAATGAAAATATTTATGATCACAAATATATTATAAGTAGTTGTAGAAATCTTGACATATGGTATGTGTATGAAAGAAAGTCTCAAACCTCAGATCCAGTATGGTATTATATAATGGAAAGCAAATATTTAAGCTAGAGAGAAGGAAAGAGACAGGAGAAATAGGGATAAAATGTAAAAGATAAGAACATGAGGCTGTACACAGAAACAAATATCTGCCTTGAAACACAGCTAGTTACATTGAAAGTAGGAGATATTTTTTTATATAGTAGGGCTGCTTAGGAAAAGGAAAACTGATGTCAGAAATTATGAGGTACTGATAAGCTCCCTCCACTGCTGTCACTGCCTGAGGTCCTGGGTCATCACACTTCAAGGCACACCTTTGGGGCTGTCCCAGCTCAGTTGCCTGGGGGATGCATTGAAAACTGCAATATGTGTTTAGCAGCTTTGTTATTAGTTTTTTTATGATTGCAGGTTGGAATAAAATTATTCTTGCTACCTAAACATGCCAATAGATTTTGCAAACTTCTCTGCTGCTGCCTTTTGCAAGCTGTTGAAATGAGAGTAAACTGAGGAACAGAAAAATAAAGGGCTAGGGTAGTGATGGGGTGGATGGTTGCATTTGTTTTGGATGGCCATGGAAAGTGGGAAGGTAGCACTGCCCACCTGGGCCCCTGTGCCTGCCTGGCCATGGCAATCTCATGCTGAAAAAAGAAGGAGAAAGGCCAGGGAAGACTGCATCCACACTGTGGCTATAGGACCAGCCTGGGAGCATGAATATATGCTCTTTATTAGGCTTTGCTGTCCCCATTCTGCAGACCAGCTTTCTGCCAGCTTTGATGCAGCCCTAGGATCTTAAATTAACCCCAGATGAGTTCTTTGGGTCCTAAAAGTAGAGAAATGCTTATAAAGAATCTTGCTTTGGTGTGCACCAAAACAAGGGCCTCTGCTAGCTCTTCTCCTTGGCCGGGTAAGAGCATCTGCCCTATACGGTGGCTGCAAGCCTACATGGCACTGTGCCATGTTGTCGGTCCCTCAGATGGCTCAGGGAAAGACAAACTGCTCTTCTTCAAGAGGGATGATAAAAGCACGCTTCAGCTTGGTGGGAAAGTATATGAAAATTAATATCCTTCATGTGCGGCTGGTGTCAGAAGTCCTTGCGCTGTCACTCAGGGAAAGCACCCTACCGCTGTTAGGTATGATGCGTCTTTTGCTTCCTTTTGGGTGCTGCATGAGTGGGAAGGGGTAGGAGGAAGCCCCTGCATTTTAGAAACCTGCCTGTGGGTGCTTTGAAAGGGAAATCAGATAGATTGGCTCCGGTCTCCCTGTTGCTTGGAGTGTACCCAGCTGAAGAGTAAAACGTTGACTTACCTTTAGGAAAGGAGTGTCTGTTTAAAATACCTCTAGGAGTTCTCGAATATTAGCCCCTGAATATTTGTTTAGTTTTTTTCTTTTTTAGTCTCTAATAAAAGAATATAAGTGGTGGAGAAAATAGAAATATTCTTTATTCTGTTTGAATAAACTCCTAGTGCATCTTACTTCGACTCATACAGAATCTGTAATTCCTTACAGCTAGTACAGACACAGTTTTAACACATGTTGATAGCTTAAAAACAGAACCCCTAACCAAGTATTCTTTTCCTCTTTAGGAAATGTCCAACAGTCCGTAGACAGGCTGAGGTAATACTTTGCAGGACTTGAGTGTGACCAATGCTGCATATTCTGTTGCTGCTTGTTACTGCATATTCCTCTATTCCTATATGCCTATTGTCCATCATGGGAATCATTGATTACTTGCTTGCTCCTTCCATCTCCCTGACATCATACACGTGTTTGAAGTGCTTTCAGTTTGAACCAATTTTACTACTTGTTGCTTGGATTCCTTTTGGTCCTTACTTTCTGTAAGTGGGGCTGGGGGGGCTACTGCAATTTATTTTACAGTGGCAGATGACCTGCCAGGACAGCAATGACAGCTGTTAGCCACCTAGGAGCAGTGGCCTTCAGCTATGCCCTCATTTCTTGTCTCAAAAAAAGGAATTTAACTGGCATGTTTTGTCAACTCTGTCATGTCTGTGGGTTGCGACAGCATTGCCACCTCTTTTAGATGGTAAAGCTATTGCAGTGTGAGGAGATTCTGCTGAACTGAGCCATTTATACCTATAAATATGTGCAAAGACACATGCTTATTTCTTCATCCTGTGTGGCATGGTACAAAAGAAATTAGTTACTTATTCTGTGATTCTCTTCAAATAACTTTCTGCCAGACATTTTGGTTTGCTAATGGAATAAAACCTTATGAGTTAAAAGTTTCCTTCATTTTCTGACTTCTTAATTCTCATGTGTGTTTTTCTAACCCTCCTATTTTTGTCTTGGCTCCTACATGCTGACACAGCACCAGTTTTCTTGTCTAATTTTATAAACTGTTCAGCCATTCACTGTTTTCTTTTAATTATGTATTCTGTTAACCTCTTTATCCTTTCAAAGTTGCAGATTGTGATTGACATGTGGTATTAATTAAGGCATATAATTTATGACATTGGAGCTTAAAATTAATAAGTGACAATACAATTACATGGTTTGCCTAATTGTCCTTCAGTAATATAAAGATTGACACTTACTGCAGCATTCAAAGTTAAAAGCTCTCAAACAGATAGTACAGCTGAATGTAATCACCAGTGAATCTAAAATAAACAGATCCATTGTAAGGGACAGGCTGTTGGGAAAATGCTTATGCTGTGGCCTTGTTTCATTAAATAAATGAATCTTTCTGTACAGGACAATCTCAGAACTAAATTCAAAGTATAATTTTTCCATGATTTTTCATTACGAATAACCTACTTTTCTGCCATGTACATTGATATTTCCCTTTCAAAACTCTGCTCCTACATGGCAAAGTGCCAGTATTTGGAACAGTAACATTTGTTCTTTTTGATCCTATCCACATAACTGCAATTTTCTTTACATCTCTGTATAGTCATCTAAAGATTGGCGAGTTCTTGTATTATAGGAACACCAAATCGTTATTTGTTAATAGTGTAGATTATGGTCCCATAATTGCTGAAGAATATGAGAAGCAGTGTTTGGGTGAGCATTGTTAGCAGATTTGGGACTTTGAAACTTAATTTCAAATGTCATCCTTGTTTTTAACCACAAACTTTTTCTTGAGTTCAAAACCCTTCTAATCTAGTCCTCTGACTCTGTGCTAATGCCCATAAAATTTTGACTAATTTTGTTAAAAGAAAAATAAAACCACATGTTATATATAGACAAGACATTAATTTTATTCTATTTGAAATATATGCAGCTTTGTTTAAAGGAAATCCCTAGCTATGTGTTATTTCAAAGAAACAGGAGAAGACCTGTAGTAAGTACTTCCATTTTAGACTTTAAAAAGTTACCTCTTAGAGATAAGAACATTAAGAATAAAGACATGTTGCCTACTTCAGTCAGAACGTTCTGACAGAATTTTTCATGTTAAACAAAATATTATCAATGGGATTTTGTTTTACTGCGAAACATCAGGAAAAGTAGTGCAAAGGATGAAAAAAATAGTGACTTCCCAGCGTTTTTATATAGATGAATTATTAACACACCTTGAAATAGAGTGCTTGGAGCAGCTTGCTCCAAGATCCATCAAGATCCAATATCTTGGTTCATCCGGACTTGAAAGTCCTGAAAAAAAATCATAGATAGAAGATCTTACTTTGAATATCTGCCCATTCTACCATAATCCTCTGCTGTAGAGTGATATAGCACAAAATATAATTATCTCAGATATGAATCTGTGCAAACACTGAGACAGCAAACTAGTGAGTGAAAGAAAGTAGTGGCAATGGGCTGAGCTGTGGTCCCCACACTTTTAGCTGTAGCTTGTTAATAAGGAGGGACAAAGTTATAGCTGATTCCATGTCCTTGTAATTGCCGGGCTGCAGCAACAAGATCATGGGTTTGGCACCTCTCACTCTTTTACCACAACAACTCTGGTTTCACGTGAGAAGGCCCACACTACCACATCCCTTTGCTGGGCTAGCAGTATTCTAGGAAAACAGAACATTGGCCAGTAGTGCCTCAGCCCCTCAAAAATAGTGCCATGCCCCTACAACTGTGACTCTGAAATAAGCTGGACATGTGGAAAGACTTGTTGTCCACTAGTTTTGGCTCTTTGGAATTTACCTTTTAGATCTATTCCTTGCAGATAAGCAAAAAACCCACCTCCTTAATAAAAGCTGGGAGTCTGCCTCATTCACACACTTAATACCTTGTTATCTAAGGAAAACACTAAACATTATGTTTGATCTGAAAGCCAGTAATATCCATGAGATGTTATGAAACACGAATATGAAACAGAGGAATGTTATTCCCTGTGGTGGCATTTTTCTATTTTATTTCCTATTATACTTCAGAATGAATTTTAAGAACTGGATTTTCAGAAGCTCTTTTTAACTTTTTATGTATTAGTGATTTGAAACACCACTTGATGTGAGATCTGGCTAACGGCATGATTTGGAAAATCTGAGTCTAAATTACCAGGTGAAAATGGTATGGAGATAGCAGGGTGTATTGTTAAGTTTACTGAACCTCTCTTTTTAATAATGGTTCAGTACACATGATATGATGTATTTTAGGAGCCTGGTGACTTCTTCCAAAGCTGTGGCATGTGGGACATCAAATAATCTACCATATGAATTGACTTCTGTTTCAAAAACCTCAAATATTCTTACAGTTTAAAAAAATCATATATGGACTTATGGGTAGGGTTTTATGTTTTTTCAGCATATTTTTAACAATGCTGGTGTTTGTTTTTGAAATCCAGTGGTGGCAACCAAAGGTAAAATGGGAGTAAATTGCCAAACAAGTCATTGCAGAGCAACCATTCTAAAAATGTAGTAGACAAAAATAAAAACCAACATAACTCAAAATAAACCTCTTAATGATTTTTTTTGTTGTTCTTCTTTTCTTGGGGCTGGGTGTGGAATATCAGAAAAGTGAGACAAGTTTAAGTTGCAAAGGAATTTTTAAAGAATTCGGTGTGCCCTTATCTTTATTCATTGTATCATTCTGCTGCAGGCCGACAGCCCCGCAAAAGGTAATTGGAGTGTTCAGAGCTCAGGCTGGAGACAGGGCACAGTTGAGCTGCCTGTGAATAACACTGCACATCTCAATAAATAATTCTTGATTTCATTGTCATTTCATTGCAGTGGTTAAGGAAGGGTGACTTGGTTAAAACAAATGCAGATCGATTTGTCAAGCAACATGCTTCAACCTTGGGTGCCTATGCATTATGATCAATAATGTTTACAGTCTTTCTCCGTCCCCTCAAAGAGAATGTGCCTCCAGTTGAAGGGAATGCGATTCTCTTCTGCTGGTGACATTTTATAACTGTGGAAGCCCATTTCTGGGAAGTCTTTTTGTTTGATGTCAGCATAGAAATAAAAATCATCAGACATGCAAGATGTGAATGGTCATGTGCATAGACCCCCTTTTTTTTTATAATAGAAAGAGCAGGGATCAATAAAGCCCAGAAGAAGGTAACAGCTGTAAGCAGCCTTGTACTGGGGCTGTAATCCTGATGAATAATGTTGCTGTCATAACAGCAGGGATAATTTAATGCTGACACTTAGCAGCATGATAAATAGCTTGTCAGACATAGGCAGTGACAGAGTCAAGTGAAACTGCCCATGACAAGTTCTGAAATATTAATCTTCTACTAGACTGTGACTGTGTTGAAGGGGCAGCAGCGTATAGAAGACTGGGAGGGGAGACACTTTGTAATATAAACAAATGTACTTTAGGACAAAATGCTTTTATTGTGTAGAGATAGTTCCCTTCACAAGGGCTACTACTTACACGATTTCTATACAGTACTCAGAACATTTATGCATTGCAACAGTATATTGTAATTTTCCAGCATACTCTCTGACATAATTTATGTGACATATTTCCCTTCTTACTAGTAAAAGGCTTTTAGGATTTAGAGGGGTTTTTGGGAGAATCATTAAATGAAAATGTATTTCCTTGCTTTTCTTTTCCAGCCCATCTACCCTTCTCCCAAGGATTTGTCCAATTTACCTAGAATCTTTATTGTGAATGTCACATAAGCCACATGGCAGGGTTTCCTTTGCCAAACACCCATTGATTTATGAACTGCTTCCCCATTAGAGATGATCTAGGGTGATGGTGGGTGTAACAGGCACTAGATATTTAAACCAGACTATTTGTTCAGGTGTAATTTGCCTAATAAACTTACTGTGCTATTTTGATCTTCAGGGAGATGGAGTGGTCCATGCACTACTCTAAGAATTACGTATCAGAGGTTCTCACATCCTTTTCAATACTGTTTTGATTACTAGGGCTCCTCATTACAGGCAAATGTTTTGCCTTCATTCAAGATCAGGGCTGAAATCAATATAATCTGAGCAGGCTATGATGGACATGTACTTAATGAAGATAATGGCAGGATACTGCAAGCCAAGTAATCAGCTTTGAGACGCTGTGCGTCGAGAGGTGTGTGTGACTCTGGTGCCACATCAATACTAGCTATAGTCCAGTGGTAGCAGTGGTGAGAAATCTCTTCTAAAAGTTTACCAGTTTGCCATAATAGTAATCATATGCCTATGATTACAGTGATTACATGGTTGATCCCATTAGAAAGATACAGGGCTTAATTGTTGCAAATGTGCGTTGTCATCTTTAAGTTAACAATACTCTAACTGCTGTCTTGAAGATACTGTAAACTGAGCTGTCAATGAAGCATTGGCTCAAGGTGTTACTTATTCATCAATACAGAGTGGATGAAGTGAGACTCTACTATGGCTCCACAGCCAGCACAGTACCTAAGAGTTTCTGTATCTACGCTGACAACTTATTGCCTTATCAGCATTGAAGAAAGGTGTCTGAACAAGGTCTGAGGCGGCTGAAAGGATGCCAATGTATTCAGTTGTTTCATTCTCCAACACATGGATTGGTCAAAGCACCAAGTCGTGCTGTGCTGAAATCCCAAAGGAAATGAGTACAGTTACGTGAAAGACCACTGGTAGTTGTTTGTTGAAAGGCAAGGTGAAGTCTGCAAAGAGTTAGAATTACAGGTCTTGGTATAAGAACAGTTTCTTCAAGTTCAAGCAAGTACCATGAATACAGATTACACTGAAGTGGATTTCAGAGCAAGTCAAATGAAATGGGATTCTGCCCTGGAGCAGAAGGCCTCAGGCTACTTCACCCCTGCTTGGGAAAGGAGGAGAATATGTTCTGGTTCTAAAAGCAGTGCAGTATGCTCTCTTAAACACCATTAAGATTTCAGTATATTTCATTTGTTTATGGTTTTAATACAGAAATCACTAAATTTGTTGATGAAGATCTAAATATAAGCATCATTAGGTTAATGTAAGATCTCAGTTCTGAAAGTGTAATCTTACTATCAGGAATGGTCTTCTAAAGCGGCATGCACAATGCCCAGGCCTGAAATATAGTAGGTTAGAAAAACAGAATCATTTGACTTATTTTCCATGGGAAGTGACTTTTAACATTCAGAGTTTGAGAAATACAGCTCTCTTGGTACCTATATTTTTTGAACGTGATGTATATATTATGTATGTATAACATACCAATCATTTTGTGCTTTAGAGTCTGACTCATCCTGTTGGTGTTGATAGGTTGTTAACTTATCTAGGTGAAATATATTCTGAAACTTTCACAGCAGGATACTTGTGCTTGCCTTTTGCAATTGCTGTTGTCTCCAATGGTGAAAATGTGGACTGTTTTGGGGTCAGCTCCAGTATTAAAATGAAGTTACTTATACTCAGCAATCACTGTTATGAACACAGTGCATTGTGACTGACCTCCTGTTCTTGATTTTTCAAGATAATATTATTTTTTCTGTTTAAATGCACACAAACTTACAAAATAGGTTCAGTAAGAAAAGTCATTTAATGATTCCAAAAGAAGCGTAAAGATTTACTAAAAAGCCAAAAAAGATAGATGTAACTTTTTATTCTTATGAGGTATTAGGTTTTCTACATGTAATGCATATGTACTATAGCCATTTAATGAATGTTTTCTGTCGCCTTTTTATATAAAACTTCAAGCCTTTCTGTGTTGAGTTTTGGAGTTTTTACTCATTCTCCACATATCTTTTTTTGGTGTTAGTTTTGGTGTTAGTGTTCTATGAATACTTGAAAAGTGCACATCAGAAGATATGTATGGCAAACAAACTCTGAGCTGGAAAAAAGTCAGAATTTTGAGACAGATCCAGAAATCTTATTCTTTGACCAGATGTAGAAGACAATATAATCTGACTTTACACAGAGTTTTAAATGTCATGTCATAGGCAGTCATGAGCTGCAGAAGACAAAATATTGACAGAAAATATTCATATAGGCTTGAAGCTCATGAAACTGAGAATTGATGTTTGCCTGTAGTTTGATAATTTCTCTGTACATCTGAATTATTCCTTTCATGGTAATAAGGATTTAACATAATCCTAGATAAGACAAATATCCAATCTGTTTTCTTTTTAAATATTAAATGTATTTAAAGTAAAAGTAATTCCAATTGGTTTAATTTTTCCAGAGTAGAAAACCAGCTGTTTTTTAAGAATCCCTTCTCAGTTTGTTAGAATAGAGTAGTAACACTTTGAAATGAGGTGTAATAGAATAAATTTGTTTTTCTTCTGGAAAGAAAGGAGGGGAAAAATAGCAGAGTAATTACAGTAAGTTACAACATCTTGATGAATCTTCGTATACCAAACCTAGGACAATTTTTTATGTTGCATTACCATAGTACAGGGATTTACTTGTTATCTCAGACACACCCAGCCACTGAAATCCCTCTGCCTTCTTCCTCCAAGTGGCACCAGATACAAAATTATGGAAAAATGAATGAGAACTTTCAATCTTTTCAATTTTTATGTTGGGAAGCACATTTCTTATTCATGTTATACGGTAAGCCTGGTAACGGTAAAAAGAACTGTTTTGCCAGAAAGATTGAAGTGTTTTTATGCTGTACTACAAAAAAGGATGGGGATCCAAAAGGCCACAGATTAGCATATTCTTGTAGGATGTGAGGCATTAAAATTTTAATTTCTTCTTTGCCCGAATTATCAGAATATAGGCAATAGCTGCCTCTTTTTGCCCAATAATAGACCAATAATTTGTGTTTTCTTCTGACCAATAATTCCATCTTTAAGACAAGAAACTTCTCAGATGGAAGTTTTTTAAAACAAGCATGTTTCAGTGAGGGGGTCTGGCTTTGAGGAAGAGAGTTCCTCACTAGCTCAGTTAAGCAGGAAATAAGTAATTACATATTATGCATATTTAATAAAGCAATTTTCCAGCTTCTTTTTGTCTACCAAGCTCTTCCTATTATGAAGGTAAAAACTGATTTGTTGAAACTTACTGGAAGTAAAGGGAAGAGAAATTGATATAATAAATTATAATTTTAATGACGCATGTCAAATTCATAACAGCGATGACATTTCAAAAGGTACAAAAAAGTAAACTTTTCAAATCTAGAAAATATGCCAATAATTGTATCCATGTTAGGGGTGTATACTGTTTCAGCTGAAGCCTGTGTAGTTTGATATAGCTGCCTATAGGACAGAAATTGTGTGTACGCAAAAAACTCTGGAATATTAAATCTGCATAGTATTTCTCTCTTGATTTCTTAGAGACTTCTTAGATTTGAGAAAGAATTGGTGTTGTTCAATACTAACTCTTACTGAGAAATCTGCCCAGTCCCTGAGGGATCCCAGCATTCTAGGATTCTTGTTAAAGGAATTCTCTCTATTAATTTGGGACTATAATTTCTTATTGTTTTGTCAAACTCTGATTCACCTACTGGTTATGTGATGGTGCTACTGAGACGAAGCTCATTTTTCATGCTGGCTAGTGTATAGTGACAAAGGATGAGGAAAAGGCTAGGGTACTTAATGCTTCTTTGCCTCAGTCTTTAATAGTAAGACAAGTTGTTCTTGGGGTGCCCAGTCCCCTGAGCTGGAAGACGGGGATGGAGAGCAGAATGAAGCCCCTATAATCCAAGGGGAAATGGTTAGTGACCTGCTACACCCCTCAGACACACACAAGTCTATGAGGCCAGAGGGAGTCCACCCAAGAATACTGAAAAAGCTGGAAGAAGTGCTCACCAAGCTGCTTTCAATCATTTATTAGCAGTCCTGGCTGACGGGCGAGGTCCCAGTTGACTGGAGGTTAGCAAATGTGATGACAATCTACAAGAAGGGAAGGACGATCCATGGAACTACAGGCCTGTTAGTTTGACCTTGGTGCTGGGGACGGTTATGGAGCCGATCATCTTGAGTGCCATCACATGGTATGTAGAGGACAACTAGGCCCAGTCAGCACAGATTTATGAAAGGCAGGTCCTGCTTGACTAACCTGATCTTCGATGACAAGATGACCTGCTTAGCGGATGAGGGAAAGGCTGTGGATATTGCCTCCCTACACTTGAGTAAAGCCTTTGACACCATTTCCCACAGCACCCTCCTGCAAAAACTGTCTGCTTATGGCTTGTATGGGTGTACTCTTTGCCAGGTACTCTTTGGGCTGGATGGCCAGGCACAAAGAGTTGTTGTGAATGGAGTTAAATCCAGTTGACAGCTGGTCATATGTGGTGTTCCCCAGGGCTCAGTATTGGGTCCAGTTCTGTTTAATATCTTTGTCAATTATCTGGATGAGGGCATTGAGTGCACCCTCAGTAAGTTTGCAGATGACACCAAGTTGGGCAGAAGCGTTGATCTGCTTGAGGATAGGAAGGATCTACAGAGGGATTTGGACGGCTGGATCGATGGGCCAGGCCAGTTGTGTGAAATACAACAAGGCCAAGTGTGAGGTCCTGCATGTGGGTCACAACAACCCCATGCAATGCTACAGGCTTCAGGAGGAGTAGCCAGAAAGTTGCCCGGTGGAAAAGGACCTGGGTGTGTTGGCCAACAGCCAGCTGAATATGAGCCAGCAGTGTGCCCAGATGGCCAAGAGGGCCAACAGCATCCTGGCTTATATCAGGAATAGTGTGGCCAGCAGGAGTAGGGAAGTAATTGTCCCCCTGTACTTGGCACTACTGAGGCCTTAAACACTGTGTTCAGTTTTAGGCCCCTCACTACAAGACAGACATTGAGGTGCTGGATGTGTCCAAAGAAGGGCAACAAAGCTGGTGAAGGGTCTAGAGAACAAGTCTTATGAGGAGCAGCTGAAGGAACTGGCATTGTTTAACCTGGAGAAAAGGAGGCTGAGGGGAGACCTTATCGCTCTCTACAACTATGTGAAAGGAGGTTGTGGCGAGGTGGGTATTGGTCTCCTCTCTCAAGTAACAAATGATAGAATGAGAGGAAATGGCTTCAAGTTGTGCCAGGGTTTAGATTGGATATTAAGAAAAATTTCTTAACTGAAATGTTTACTACCCATTGTCACAGGTTGCCCAGGGAAGTGGTTGAATCACCATCCCTGGAGGTGTTCAAAAACATGTAGATGTGGTACTTAGGGACATGGTTTAGTGGTGGACTTGGCAGTGTTAGGTTAAGAGTTGGACTTGGTGATCTTAGAGGTCTTTTCCAACCTCAGTGGTTCTATGATTCTATGATAATTTGCATGCCTGTTTGACACTGTTGTGTGCACAGGTTGCCCACACTATTACAGACATAATTTTCTTACATTGCCTCTCAGTTGCTCTGCCACTGCTCTCTGAGCACTCCAGATTTCTTGCAGGTTAAGGTAGAGCCAGAGAGTCATCAGAAATAGAGCTGGAGTCACCTGAAGATGTTCTTTCCTGTGCCCAAAAGTAGGATTAAAGAGAATAACTTGATTAGTTTGTAATTGCAGCCAAGGGTAGAGACCCCAAGGGATCTCAGGTCGTCTATACAAATACTTCATGGTTCCTGTTAACATGGTTTTCTCATCCATGTCTTTTTAAGGATGAGGAAGAAACATGTATTTCTCTAAAGAAATAGAGCAGTATAACTGTGTGTAATAATTGGCTCTGACTACACTGAATGCAAATAAGTATACTCACAGTTGTGGAGACAGTTCGCATTTGCAGTACAACAGCTCAACAGCTGTTTTCAGAGCAAAAGGTGATAGATGATACCTGACTGGTAACAGCAAACATCTTTGGTTTTGTTTTGAAACTTTCTCATCTCTGGTCTTATTGAATTAGGTGTAAAGGAGACTCTGTTGTTAAATATACAAAGTAAGTATTTAGACCTAAAGATTTCTTGATTTAGTAATAGCATACTATTCCATCTGAGATAGGTACTTAGAGGAAGAAGCTGTCAAACACATTGTGCTTAGCTGTGTGGTGACTCCTTAGTTGATTTGATACTTATCCCATGAAGACTAGCGGAAGAAGAAATAGAGTGTCGTTAAACAAAACAAACTAAAAGATTATTTTTATACCCATTCTCTCTGGTATTGATTCTGCTGGAAAGTTATAGAAAATTATACGTCATTTATCTTATCAGAAATGCTAAAAAAAAAAAATGAATTTTGAATTAGAGGGATTACATGAAGAAGCTATTTATTAATACAGAAGAATTGTCATGTTTTACATTTAAACATTGTAAAAATATTTTTCCATGAATGCTGGGATCAGTGTCACCTGCTCTCTCAGATCATCCCAGCTGAAAATAATGTGTACTTTTTGCCATCAGTCAAAACTTCACATTCATTAACTAATTTAAAGAAAAAAGTCCATTTCACCAACATCATGGTATTTTCCAGTGAATGAAAGCTAGCAGTGTATCCCTTTTAGCATTACTTTATGGCTATTCTAATGACAGTGGTAGTTTTGCTTAGTGGAACTCATTTATCTTTGTGTACTGTGGTATGTTATGGGGAATAGATGTGTAATATTCCGGAACTATACAGCTGTCAACTTCCTGGGCTTTTCTTTGTAAACAACTTGATTAAACGAAATGTGATTAGGAACACTTTTGCTGGGCTTCTGCTTTCTTGTACGAATTGATATGTTTGTTGGCAATTTCTCTTCTGGGCCTCCCCCCCAAATGATAGCTTCAGAAAAATATGTACTATGGCATTTTGTATAACAGGAAATAAATAATAAAATTGAGAAGAGCCATTTAATTAGGGTGAGGCACACCTGTTACCTATCTGCATCTCCTCAGCTTTGCATTAAAATGTTAATTGGGCACAGCTGTGGGGTGGGCCCAATCCTCTTGGTTTGGAGTATCCTTGACACAAACCTGAGTTAGTACAGTTTGCCTAGGAGGCAGAGCTGATGTTTCTGCCTGCACACCCTTCTTTTTGCATCACTGATGGGGTAGCAGGACTTTTATCATAATGCCAATTGCACAATTTTTAGAAATTTAGTTGTAATTCTTTTAATCTGTGTGTACAGCTTTAATTTTTGCCATTACGTGACCATGATAAAACCATAAACTTCAGATTTCAGGGTTTGAAAAATGAGAATAAATATATTGAGGCTGAGCAGGAATTGAGCTAACAAGAAGGAAAGTGTACACCTGAGCAACTTCCTCCCACATACTCCATACCTGTTGGTTGCCTGCTTTCACGAATCACAGGACAGTAGGGGCTCGGGATCATCTCATCCAACCCCACTGCTTCAGCAGGGTGCACAGGACCGTGTCCAGGTGGGTTTTGAGTATTTGCAGAAAAGGAAACTCCACAACCTCTCTGGGCAGCCTGTTCCAGTGTTCTGTCACCCTCAAAGTGAAGTATTTCCTCATTTTCAGGTGGACCTTCCTGTGTTCCAGTTTGTGCCCATTGCCCTTTGTCTTGTCCTTGGGCCCATTGAAAAGAGTCAGGCCCCATCCTCTTGACACCCACACATTTTTTCCTTCCCTTTCTCCATACCACGCTTGGTAGGAGACTCCTGGGAAAGAGTTGGACCACTTAGCCAACCACTGAGGAAAGGAAAGAGCCCCACAGCAATTGTTGCTGAGATGAGTAGGCCCTTTCAGGCTGCCTGGAGACTCCTCTTCATTTCAGATGAAGTCTGCTCCTTCTCTGACAAGAAGTCCCCTGTGCCCCTCACTGCTTGCTCCCCTCCACTGCATTGCCCCATGCGCTAAATAGTGTGCTGTCCCAGCAGCTACCCCTGGGGAGGGAGTCACACAGCAATAGCCTTTTCAACATTTATGTTGAAAGAACTGTAATTTTATAAAGCATCGGGGGGAAAAAAAAGTAATAAGGATTCTAAGACACAACACATAAAGCACACAAATCTAACTTCATTTAAATCTTGTTCATGTGATTTTTGCTCTTTAGATATAAGACTAAATAACATTTGTGATAGACCAACTTAGAAAAAAGTAGCAATGTGTGTGCAATTTTTTTCTCCCTCCCACCCCCATTCTCTAAGTAAAATTACAGCCAGTGTGGACATTGTCTCAGTGTAGTCTTCAAAGAATGCTGGGAAAAGACATAGATGGTCTTTATAAGATAATAAATTTTCAGTTGGTTCACGTTGAAATGATTTGACAAGGACAGCATGTTTGTCCCTGGTTAGAAAGATTGGAAACTGTGTATAGAAACCTAAATTGATTTGCTTTTCAACTCCCTTATCTTAAAACATTTAGAAATAGGAAAGTTTTTATGATTTATTACTTGAAAGCCATCAAGTGTCCTGCTGGCAAAATGAAGTAGCAGTACATACCTGTTAACCCCATGTTCTGTCAACCTGTAAATACAATCATTATAGAATTTGACATGTGGGAAGTTTATTTTAGCCATGTGCTAAACTACTGCCTCTTTTCTAGTGCTGTGTATACTTTGGTATTTAAATGAGAAGCATAAATATAACAAAGGACCAATTTATTGTCTCATGCTCCTCGTGCATGGTTTTCTAATCCTGGCAGATTTACAAGTTCATATGGTCTTTCACAGAAGGTCCTGGCAAGAGGTTTTCAGGGGATTTTGACTTCCTCAGACATGTCTTTTGAGAATACCACAAAAGTTTATCCAGTGTACAGCATACCCTCTAAAATGTGAAGGCACTCAATCAATTAAATCCTTGAAAGCTACAGGTGAGATGCAGGGAAGACTAACAAAGATGATGTTTATCAACTGGTGCAAGGGCTGTTGGAGAATGAGGTTTGGCCTCTGGCCATGGTCACTTGGCAGTGAGTCTGACGAAGTTCGTGTGAAGAGATGGGTCTGGGAGGAATGACTTGGCTCTTCTCCCTCAGCTCTTCATCACTGGACAAAGGAGGTATGCAATTTGAAAGTGATGTCCTTTTTTTTTGCTGTCTTCTATGCTGCAAAAGCACTGTACGGTCTTTGCAGCATCAGGAAAATGAGGAAGATTTCTGTTACGCTGTAGCTGTTTTGTAAAAAATGATCTGTTACAGGAGCCTGCATCCTGGGACTGCTCTGATTAGTAATAACTTACTATGGGTGGAAAGTGATCATCAGCAGGCTACAGTATACTGAGATATTTTGTGATTGTTTTACTTTATAACTGTCATTTACAAGTGCAGTGGGGGGAAGGTGTCTCTGCAGCAAGATGTGTGAATGAATTTGTGTTTCTGTAATGTGTTGTCACGTAATGTGTGTTTACCAAAGGTATGGCTAGTTACCTTCTCTGAAGCTAGTGAACTGAGGGAGGACACATTAGGGCAGTTAGTTAAAAACCTGAGATCCAGCATCTATAACTTCCTGTTACAACAACTATGTTTTCTTATTACTAGTTGGCAGGGATAAGCTTACACTGGTCTGATTAGTTGTGTTTGGATTTTGTTTTTCTTTTTTGTGCACCTTAGCTTTTTTTTTGGTGGATTTTTTTTACATTTTTTTTTTAACTGCAAAAGCAGCATGCCATTTTTAGCACCGGATAGCCATATTGCAGTTGTCCTAAGTGTAGTTGCATAGCAGTACAGAGTTGAGAAACACTCTAGGAGAGTGAAGGTTGTGCTGTTGTTCCTACTGGAAATGCTGGGTGAGGCTTCTCTTACTCTATTATAGCATTCTCAAACAGGTATGTTTGTGTGCTGTCTGGCATAAGTATAGGAAGACAGGAGCATGCTTGTTGGTTTGCTGAGAATGCAACTG